>NC_091291.1:11223933-11271433 GCF_032444005.1 Ranitomeya imitator | reverse complement strand
ACCTTCTAAACACGTACCCTTTGTCCAAGCTGACAGGAGCTACCAAAGTCCACAATTTTGATGGCACTGCGTTTTGGGTTACATAGAAGAATGTTCTCGGGTTTCAGGTCGCAATGAATGATGCTGAGTTCAGGAGTGGCCAAGAAGAGCAGAGCGGTGCACAGTTGCTGAGCAAACTTTCGGGTTAAGTTTAGAGAAACTCCACGGAAGTTTGTATTTCTTAGAAGGTCGTACAAGTTGTAGGACAGAAGCTCGAACACCAAACAAAGATGGTTCCGAAACATAAAGTGCCGCTTTAGATGCACTGCAAAGACAAAGAACGCTGGTGACATTTCAGACCGCAGACACATCCAGCGCAATTGTATCACTGCGTTAGAAAGTCGCATCCACAATATACAGTTTCTTTTAGGATTGTACAGAGTTTATTTTTTAATATTTAAATCTCTACAACCAAGAAGTCAAAGGTAAGCAGGATGTCAGTTTGTTTTCCCCCAAAAAAATAGCAAACTCAAAAAGTGAAAAGGCAAAGAGCTCTAGAAAATGAATTTGGATTACGCTCTGGTCAGACCAGTTTTTTTTTTTTTTTTAATGAGCCTTAAGGTAAACTTTTAAGCAGCAGAAATTTCTGCAACTTAAGATTTGTTCCATTCATCTTGATTTGTTTTGGTGAAAAGCAAAAGGATTTCTTCAAGCCCCGTTCAGACTTGAGCTGCAGGAATAAAAATCTGCTCCATGAGAATATACCCTTACGCAGTCACAAGCACTTGCAGCTTTCTCCTAGTCACAGCCCATTGTCAGGATAAACCATCAATTTTAATAATTGTGTCATTACTTACCAATGTAATACTTCATTTCGGTGTCATGTTTGTTCATAAGCTCAAGTAGTCTCAGCTCTATCTGGGCCTGGTTCAAAAAAGCCTTCTTATTTTTAATGATTTTAATGGCTACCCATTCTTGATCGTGGTGATCGTATGCCTTCACCACCTGAAAAATACATAGTTGGGTTTAACACAGAAGAAAAAAAAAACACCAAAGTTCATAAGTTATACTAGTAAAGCTAGGAACTATAGTTATATAGTATTGACCGCACCATTCTCATTTATGTACTAATTCATATCAGCAACAAAAATGCTGTTATCAGATAGATTGTTTAGTGGCCGCTGTAATATACGGGCTCCAGTACTGATGAATGAGTCACTGAAACATCACATAAAAAAAGCCTCAAACCTAAATCAATATTCTAAAACTATCATTATTCTATAGCTGTAAAATATACATGTACACACAGTTATAACCCGCAGAGGACAGGATATACGATAGCCACCTCTGTGTATGTGTATACATCACACACAGGCTTTTCTGAATGATTCCACAATCCGTTTACCTGTCCAAAAGATCCTTTTCCAATCAGTGAATCTATTTCGTATCGGTCCATCCACTTCTCTCCGTTTTTAACTATGTAATCGTAGTTATCATCGTCAAAACCATCGTTGAACACTTTCCTTTCCTTCTTCGTGCTGGAGTCTTCGGGTGGCACTTGTTGGGCACGGCGCTTCTTTTTAGCGTAATAAACCTGAAATTACACATTCATTATTTAGATTTCAGTGTCACTGGTCATTAATTGAAGGGAAAAAAATATATATATCGCTGCACCAGTTATACGCTGTGATGTGAAGAGACGATGCCTTTGGTTTCTACACAATTTGAAAGGGGAACTAAAAATTGTTCTATGGAAATCTATATATTCCTATTTAGGTCACGATCGACTTACAAACAGGACTTCTTAACTTCTCCCGTCCAGGGAGGTGCATGAATGTGCACTTGGCAAGAGTTATATACAGTGGAGAAATTAAGTATTTGATACACTGCCAATTTTATAAGTTCCCCCTAAAAAGAATGGAGAGGTCTGTAATTTTTATCGCAGCTACACCTCACCTGTGAGAGACAGACTCTAAACATAAAATCCAGAAAATCACGATGTATGATTATTACATATGTTATGCAATAAAATGCAAATTAATTAAGTATTTGGTCTCCTACCAACCAGCAAGAATTCTGGCTCTTACAAATCTGTAGGTTTTCTTTAAGAAGCCCTCCTACTCTGACCTCATTATGTGTATTAATTGCAATTGTCCACACACAATCACACTTCAACCTCTCCACCATGGCCAAGAACAAAGAGCTGTCTAAGGACACCAGGGACAAAATTGTAGCCCTGTACAAGGCTGGGATGGGCTACAGGACAATAGGCAAGCAGCTTGGGGAGAAGGCAACAACTGTTGGCACAATTATTAGAAGATGGAAAACACACAAGATAACTGTCAGTCTTCCTCTGTCTGGGGCTCCAAGCAAGATCTCGCCTTGTGGGGTAAAGATGATTGATAAAGGTCAGGAATCAGCCAAGAACTAAATAAAGGACCTGATCAATGGCCTGAAGAGAGCGGGGACCACAGTTGCAAACATTACGGTTAGTAATACACTAGGCCATCATGGATTAAAATCCTCCAGGGCACGCAAGGTCACCTTGCTCACGCCAGCACATATCCAAGTCCGTTTGAAGTTCGCCAATGTCCATCTGGATCATTCAGAGGAGACATTGGAGAAGGTCATGTGGTCAGAGGAGACCAAAATAGAACTTTTTGGTATCAACTCCACTCGCCGTATTTGAAGGAAGAAAAAGGATGAGAACAACTACAAGAACACCATCCTAACCGTGAAGCATAGTGGGGGGGAAAAAATCATACTTCGGGGGTGCTTTTCTGCAAAGGGGACAGGACGACTGCACGGTATTGAAGGGAGGATGGATGGGGTCATGTATCGCAAGATTTTGGCAAACAACCTCCTTCCCTCAGTAACAGGATTAAAGATGGGTCATGGCTGGGTCTTTCAGCATGACAATTACCCGAAAAAGCCAGGGCAACTAAGCAGTGGCTCCGTAGGAAGCATTTCAAAGGTTTTGGAGTGGCATAGCCAGTCTCCAGGCCCGAACCAAATAAAAAAAATCTGGCATAGGAGAAGGGTACCTATGATAAAAATTACAGACCTCTACATTCTTTGTAGGAGGGAAAACTTGCAAAATCAGCTGTAGATTGTGAGCCCTTGCGAGCAGGGTCCTCTCTCCTCCTGTACCAGTCGTGTCTTGTATTGTTTTAAGATTATTGTACTCTCTTATTATGTATACCACTTTTCACATGTAAAGCGCCATGGAATAAATGGCGCTATAATAATAAATAATAATATATGAAATACTTCTCTTCCCTACTGTACATCCGGTTGACATTCACTAGTGTGGGAAAACCATTCAGGAGTTGGTATAACTTTATATTACCGAGCGAAATTCAACTTTTTTTTCATCATTTTGTTTCAGAACTCTGACAAAGGACTGTAGTCACTCAAGCAAATTACATCAAGTGCAAGCAGAACCCGAAATTATATCTGACAGGGAGATGCAGAGTGTGAGGCGATGGATCAACTTCTAATAAAATTGGTGTGCAGAGACTTTCCTTTTGAAAAGTTTGTGGCAAAACAGCAATATGTGAATAATTATTAAAGTTGTTTACAACTATACTGACAATTATTGTGAACTAACCTCATTTATGTGCTTGTAAGTCTTTATCAAGTCCACTGAAAGCTTCCGTAGCGGTGCAGCTGCCGAGTCTCGGAAGGTTAATGGAATCCGCCGTTGGAGAATTGTCATGTCTGGCAGGACCTGGTGCATACATGAAAATAATACCCACTGGGTGTTAATTATCCAAGTCATCTGCATACATGAATTATGAAACAAAAACTGAAAACATGGCAGATTTTGTGAATATTTTTGTGGAAAAAGTAGGCAAGCTCAACAAGATCTCTAATCACAATGACTTTTCCCCCCATATTCTGGGAAGGTGTCACTCTTCTGAACTCATATGTACTGTGTGAGGTTTTGCCCTCTTTTTTTTTTTTTATTTATTCACATTTTTATGCCCTTTTAAAAGTCTATGTTATATTTACACCACTTTTTAAGGGATTGTCCCCTTTTAGTCAATGTTCTGCTACGGCAAAAAAAAAAAAAAACAACTGTCCTTGCCTTCACAGGGTCCACCTGTAAATCTCTGCCACAGCCCCCAGTATCGAACATTGGCTACAGCACTGAGTCATTGACAAATAATCAGTGAGCTCAATGTAAATTGGCGATCCATTGAGCTCAATGATTGGCAATGATTGCGACAACATATGCCACAGTCAAAGCTAGAAAGAGTGGCGCAGACTCGCCAGAGGACCAGAGAAGGCTACAACAAAATGGTTTGTTGTTAGGCTACGTTCATATTAGCGTTTTGCGGGGCTGCGTCGGGCGCAGCTGCGGCGACGCATGCGCCATGCGCCCCTATATTTAACATGGGGGGCGCATGGACATGCATTGTCTTGCGTTTTGTGATGCATGCATTTTTTTTGGCGCAACAGAAAACGCTGCATGATGCAGTTTTTTCTGCGCCAAAAATCATGAAATAATAATATAATCTTTATTTTTATATAGCGCTAACATATTCCGCAGCGCTTTACAGTTTTTGCACACATTATCATCACTGTCCCCATTGGGGCTCACAATCTAGAATCCCTATCAGTATGTCTTTGGAATGTGGGAGGAAACCGGAGTACCCGGAGGAAACCCACGCAAACACGGAGAGAACATACAAACTCTTTGCAGATGTTGTCCTGGGTGGGATTAGAGCCCAGGACCCCAGCGCTGCAAGGCTGCTGTGCTAACCACTGCGCCACCGTGCTGCCCAAAAAATGAACGCATCCGTCACAAAAGGCTGCGTTTTGCATGCGTTTTTGCATGCGTTGTGTCGCCGACGAAGCACTGCAAAATGCTAATGTGAACGTAGCCTTAAAGTGAAGCTGCAAAAGAACATTGTCTGAAAAGGCAAAACCCTTTCTGTGGAGCATGTGCCTTATGGCTCCTAAAAAGGCATAAAGAAATAAAAAGAAAATAAAAAGAGCATTTTTGCTTTTACGCAGAGTTCATGAACCACGTGCACCACTTTTCAAAATGTGGCGCAAAACAAGTGATATAACGTAAGGCTGTGTTCTAGTTACCTGCTGATGATCAGCCATTGATTGGAGGCTGGAGAACGGAGCGTGGCTGTGCTGGCTCGACATGCTTGCCTCAGTGGGGACAAAGGCAAAAGGGGCAGCCAGACAGAAAGAAGAGGAGGACTTGCATCCTGTACTGCTGCCACCTACATCGAAACAAAAATTGGAAAAGTTTACTCACTACTAAATGACACACAGGTATCGATATGTAAAACATGTAGAAGCCTGTGGCACCTCTACAATTTACAAGCAAACATTAACAGCTTGATGCTTGGAGAGACCGGACACAGTGATGGGAGAATTTCGTGGCATGTGAATATTTCACAAAAAAGGTGCCCGAATGACGCCCCATTAAGGGAGGCATGTTTACAACCAATATGTCTGCATACCCTTCACATACTCCGGGCAGATGAAGACTAGGAACACACATGGACCACCACTTAAGAGTCTAGCTACTTTTTTATTTTGATGCATTTTTTTTTATAAAGCAAACTAACGAAGCTAATCACATTCAACAGAAATTCTATTTCAAAAGGTCTTTCCAATGTTAGTTTTGCAAGTAGGACACTCTAGAAACAGGCAAATCAGAGCTGATCCCAGGTCAACCTTAACCTACAAAAAAAATGACAGCAAGTGTTCCCACCAACACCAGTCCCTAATAAATCCATGGGCAGTCCATATAATGTTCGGATTGGCGTGGAAGGGGCCTCCAGAATGATGGCATCTTAGTACACAGTCTGCACCCCTGCTAGTTGCTAAAGGTCCTGAACTGGATATCAACATTTTATTATAGGTCTGTTGAAAATGTAATTTCTACTGCTTATGCTACACACTAGGAAAATATTAAAAACACAGCATGCCAATTCTTCCAGTATTTTTACTGCAAGTTTTCCCTATTGAGATCATATTGAGGGGTGTAGGTTCACGCTATACTCCTTTAGCAGCTGCTTAACAACTAAAACAAGAGGAGGAATGGGAGTCAGAAATGAAACCGCCCGATTGTCTGGGAAGTTTCAACACATTAAATGAACGGCGGATTTGGCTGACTGATCCACAGGTGTACGGGAGCCTTTTTATTCTTTTAGGCCACAGAAAACCGCACTCCCCAACATTGAAGTTATAGCATCAAGAAGGAAAAGATGTGAAATTATGGAAGCAACAGGGTTAATGTACAAGTTACTTACGTGCAAAAAAACAAAAAAAAAATGAAACAAAATGTTCAAAATATCTCGATTTATTCAGCATGAGCACCACATGCAGAAAAATCCCGGCAGTTACAATCTTGGCTGCTATCAATGAGGTTATTTATGGCTGGCGTGCTGCATGCACTTGGGCAAATCAGCAAAATCCGCTACTGGCAGCTCCTTTGTAATCACTGACCAATTACGTCCCCAATAGAGACAAGTCTGGAGACGCTGCAGCCAAGGAAGTTTAGCCCAAGCAGGCTGCTCACAGTAATACGAGCAATGTTGGAGACACTGGAGCACCACTATTTCCATGTTTGATCCATTTTGTGCTGCAAGTTAAATTGGACGTCACATAAACCCAAGGCATCGTTGTCTACACAAACCATAAGAAGGCGTTTGCACGACATTGAGCTACTAGCAAGACTTCCGGCTTCAGATGGGTTCCATAGCCTTTGAGATTGGTGGTGTGTAGGCAATCATGATGCAGAGCAACATGACAATAAGAACTGGAATGGAGGTCTGGCCTATTCAGTCACGAGTCCCGCTTTTGTCTTGGATGTAATAATTAATAAGGCTTATTTGACACTTGCCGTGTTTTTTGCGGCCCGTTATTGCGGGCCGTATCGCCACAATAACGGACAGCAAAAAAACTTGCGGATCGCCGTTTTTCAGGTTCCCAATACTATAGCAAGTATTGAGGGAAAAAAAACAGCGGTCCTCAAAAACGGAAGTCACGGCGCACCGCAAAAACAACCTTCTGTTTTTGCAGCCCCACTCATTTACAATGAGGCAGTGTCCGTAAATACGGCCCTCACACAAATTTTTACGGCCCCATAGAAATGCATTGGGGCTGCAAAAACACGGCAAGTGTAAAACCAGCCTTAGTCTGGAGACCAAGTGGGAAAAACCATGTCATACTCCTGGGATTATGGTTTGGGGTAGCATACTGTACTGTAGTCGGACCCCTCTATTGCTCATGCCAGGTGCACCAACAGCTCAGCATTTCATTGGTTTAATTGTGGAACCAGCAGTGTGGCAATTTCTTCAACAATCACTCATCTGGACTACTTGCTACACTCCACTAATTCATCTCCCTCTTACTTT
The DNA here is from genome assembly GCF_032444005.1 of Ranitomeya imitator. Lineage (NCBI taxonomy): Eukaryota > Metazoa > Chordata > Amphibia > Anura > Dendrobatidae > Ranitomeya > Ranitomeya imitator. The sequence continues at coordinate 11,264,066 of NC_091291.1, read as the reverse complement.
CTCCTTTCCAATGTGTCCTGAATGGAGAAGCCAGGATTGCATTTTTTCCAGCCTTTAGACCGATGCATTCACCTTGTGCCAGTCATTGCACTGGTTGCCCATCCGCTACAGTGTACATTATAAACTATTATGCTTTACTTATATAGCACCATCAAAATCTGCAGCATTTTACCAACATTATCGGCACTGTCCCCATTGGGACTCACAATCTAAATTCGCTATCAATATATCTTTGTAGTGTGGTGGAAACTGGAGAACCCGGAGGAAACCCACGCAAACATGGGGAGAACATACAAACTCCTTGCAGATGTTATCCTTGGTGGGATTTGAACCCAGGACCCCAGCGCTGCAAACTGCAATAGTGCTAACCACTGAACCACCGTGCCGCCTCATCGCTCTCACCCACAAAGCTCTTCACCACTATACATCTCCTCCCTCATCTCTGCACATGACCCCACCCATGCTCTCCGTTCTGAAACATTACGGAGAAGAACCAAACCTTAGTCTGCAAGACTCCTCTTGTGCTGAGCCAGTTTTCTGGACTGCACTACCCCAGACGATCTGATTAATACTTAGTTCTCATATTTTTAAACGTGCTTTAAAAACACATCTCTTTAGACAGGCCTACTGTCACCTCACTTCACAAATCTAACTCTTCTCGGTTACTTCCTATTCACCTGTCTCCACATCCTCCATGCATTCAATAGCCCTGGCTGATGACTGGATCATACAGTTTTATACCATAACCCCTATTATAACAATGGCTGAAATTACATGATACGCACATTTTACCTATTGTGCCCCCCTTATTTCCTTCTAGATTGTAAGCACGGCCCCCATTCCTCCTGTAAGTGGTGAACTATGTTATTTTGTATATGCCCCCTTAAATTGTAACGTGCTGCAGAATTTGCTTGTGCTGTAGAAATATAAATTATGTAAGTATCTCAGTCACCGCTGTTGAACACTATGCTTGTGAGTAGCCTGCCCTGCGTGGTCTTAACGTGCTACCACGACAGAAGCATCTTCGGACGTACAAGTGTGTAATTCTGCATGTGATTTATACCATGGTTTCTGACAATCAATATGTTTAGAAACTTTTGTTTCCGTTTTGATCATCCTTTACAGATCGTTAACATGTCCATCGATCCTAAGATTCACCTTTCAGGACTTTTCCTTCTTGGTATTGCAATTTGAAACTTGTCAACGTCTTTAACCCTGCTGTTGTCTTCGGTCTGGGGAGACCGATTTTGAACTTTGGTATTTTTGGGGTGTTCAAGATGCGGTTCTGAAACTTGTGGTTGATTGACTTAAATGAGGATGGGTCGGTCGGCCACGGGTTTCAGAGCCGCATCTTGAATATTTTAAAGAATATTGAAGTTCAAGGTCGGTCGTTTTTGACCGAAGACAACAGCAGGGTTAAGATATTCAGATGCCAATACACTACATACAAGACGCATTCAAGCCTCGTTATTCAACCACCACAGATTTATTCCTTTTCAGTGGTTTCTCGTTTCCAAATCTCGGGCCACAGCATTGCACAAATCAAGTCCAAAACAACTGGGCAAATCAGATGCATGTTTTCATCACCTTGCTGGAACCACATACCTGCATCTCCTGAAACTGAATTAGGACAATGGTACAAAGTGACTATGCAACCGCTATTCAATACAAGCGCTCTCGTAGCGCATCTACAGGTTGCCAAGCAACAGCTCAGACAAAAAGGAAAAAAAAAAGAAATTCATCCCCTTCTGAAACATGAATGCACTATGATGCTCAACGTAACGCCAACTGCTGAATGACAATTCCGCATTTGTGACATATGGAGGAGGACTTTGTTGCTGTATGTCTGGACCATTAGCTTTTGGGCGGCGAGAAAGGAAGAAAGTCTCCAGCAAAGCAAACTTCTCCGCCTTACATAACACACTTAGCGAACATGAATTTATGTCTGCTCGCTGGGGACCAGCAGGCACGCTGCTCGCTAGTCCAAAAGTCGTTCTAATTTCCTCCTCTAATTGGTCCAACTAGCAATACAGGTATCCAATGAAGAACTAGTATCTATGGGCAGGGTTAGTCTAAAAAAAAAAAAAGTCAGCTGTGCTGTCTCAGCAGCGGCAGTACCCATAATACCACCATGCACACAGCTGACTAAACACAGCTGCCAGCAGCCGGTTCGTGGTTGGCAAGGAAACCGGCGAACTCCTCCCTGTCAGAGATGGGAAAGGAGGCTCTGCAGCAGCAAAACCTTGCTAAATACCGTGCTATTATGCGTTATATGTGTTATATACACAATGCACTGTGAATACAGATGGAAGTGCCACGGCCGCCCCCGATCCACGGCGAAAGAAAGAAGCCAGACGCCCTGAACAGCGGCAGCCGTAAGACGGAGGGGTTCAAGGAATCCTTATGTGATGGGGCGCACCGAATCACGCCTGTGGATTACAGGGTTAGAAAGTCCCACAAGTTCCGCGCTTTATGCTACAACAACACATTCACAAATTCCAGGATTTTAGCCATCTTATATCTATCGTCCCTCTCGATATGTCAGTTTTGGTAAATACATGCATTTAGCACCAAAATCCTTCTGGAGCATTTTAATTTCTCTCCAACGCTGTACGCCTGTCATTCCACGTGGAAATGTATGAATAAATTGCCAGCTGGAATATACCTGGCAGGAACAGGAGTGTGCAGGCGCGTTGTCTTGTGGACGCTCAGTTCCGCAGTGGGAACAACCCCTTTAAGGAATAGAGTCGACATAAAGCACAGCACAAAACCACTGCTCAAACAGAGCACAGCACAAAACCACTGCTCAAACCAAGAGTGCACCCTTGGCCGGGATCAAACAGATCAGTGCACGTTCCCACCTACTTGTTCTCCAGTCTATCCCCTTCCCCCTCCTTCCTTGATTGACAGCTCTGACTTTACAGGATCCACAGCAGGGAGACAATAAAACGGAATAAGAGCTCAGAACTGCTCGTACATGCACATATGCTGGGTTTGAACAGTGATTTTAGGCAGTATTCCTCCCTTTAAATAAATTTGGAGCATTCTGAACTGCCCTAAAATTCAGAAAATCAAATGTACGCCTGCTATAAATAAGTGTGGATTTGTGACAATTTGCGCCGGATTCTGGCTCTCAGTCAAAAAGTTGTGGACCAGGCCTATACAAGTTATATCTACTTTTCAAAAGAATGTTTAGCAAAGAAAACTACAAATATTGGTGGTGGAAATGGCCCTCCTCATTGCGTGACCTTCTGGTGGAAACCAATATATATATTTGAACATATCCATAGATCTGGATACCAAAAATTAAGAATGAAAACTCTGGAGACATAATGGAGACAATTAAGCTTCGTGTGTAGCTACTCTGCCCCCAAGGCATTTCCTCAACTTAGCAAAAACATCTTCCCAATAAAAATGTGCCATAAATCCGGATTTTTGTTTTTATCTTTTAATACTCTAATTCTAATGGTCACTACTCCATGCTAAGGCTACTTTCACACTAGCGTCATTTGGGATACGTCGCAATGCGTCGTTTTGTAGAAAAAACACATCCTGAAAAATTGCTTGCATGATGCGCTTTTTCTCCATAGACTAACATTAACGACGCATTGCCACACGTCGCAACCGTCGTTGCATCGGACTGTTGGCACCAAAATACGTTGCATGTAACGTTTTTTGGTGCATTGTGTCCGCCATTTCCGACCCCGCATGCGCGGACGGAACTCCGCCCCCTACTCCCCGCAGCTCAGAATGGGGCAGCGGATGCGTTGGAAAAATGCATCCGCTGCCCCCATTGTGCGGCGCTTCCACAGTATGCGTCTGTACGTCGGCCCGACGCACTGCGACAGGCCGAGTACGACGCTAGTGTGAAAGTAGCCTAATTCTCTTGGATCTCTCCGCAGCATTCGACACTGTGGATCATCAGCTCCTCCTCACTATGCTCCGCTCCATCGGCCTCAAGGACACCGTTCTCTCCTGGTTCTCCTCCTATCTCTCTGACCGATCCTTCACTGTATGTTTTGCTGGTTCCTCCTCCTCTCACCTTCCCCTTACTGTTGGGGTTCCTCAAGGATCAGTCCTAGGCCCCCTCCTGTTCTCTTTGTATACTGCCCCTATTGGACAAACAATCCGTAGATTTGGGTTCCAGTACCATCTCTATGCTGATGACACCCAATTATACACTTCTGCTTTTGATATCTCGCCTGCCTTATTAGAAAACACCAGTGATTGTCTTACCGCCGTCTCTAACATCATGTCCTCCCTCTATCTGAAACTGAACCTGTCAAAAACTGAACTCCTAGTGTTCTCTCCCTCTACTAACCTACCTTTACCTGACATTGCCATCTCCGTGTGCGGTTCCACCATTACTCCCAAGCAACATGCCCGCTGCCTTAGGATCATACTTGATTCCGAGCTTTCATTCACCCCCCGAATCCGATCACTGGCTCACTCTTATCTGCATCTCAAAAACATTTCTAGAATTCGACCTTTTCTTACTTTCGACTTTGCAAAAACTCTTAGGCTGATTTTTCACGTTTTTTTTTTCGCGTTTTTCGCTATAAAACGCCATAAAACCGCAAAAAAAACAGCATACATTATGCATCCCATCATTTAGAATGAATTCCGTAATTTTTGTGCATATGATGTGTTTTTTTTCCGAGAAAAAAACACATCGCGGTAAAAAAGCAGCATGTTCATTAATTTTGTGGATTTCCCACTATGTAATGCATTGGGAAATGTCTGGAAAAATCTGCAAAAAGACGCACCAAAAACGCGCAAAAAACGCATGCAGATTTCTTTCAGAAAATGTCAGGTTTTCCTCAGGAAATTTCTGCAAGAAATCCTGAATGTGTGCACATAGCCTACTGTTTCTCTTATTCATTCTCGTCTGGACTATTGTAACTCTCTACTAATCGGCCTCCCTCTTACGAAACTCTCCCCGCTCCAATCTGTCCTGAATGCTGCTGCCAGGATCATATTCCTCACCAACCGTTACACCGATGCCTCTACCTTGTGCCAGTCATTACACTGGTTACCCATCCACTCCAGAATCCAGTACAAAACTACTATCCTCATCCACAAAGCACTCCATGGCTCAGCACCACCCTACATCTCCTCTCTGGTCTCAGTCTGCCACCCTACCTGTGCCCTCCGCTCCGCTAATGACCTCAGGTTAGCATCCTCAATAATCAGAACCTCCCACTCCCGTCTCCAAGACTTTACATGTGCTGCGCCGATTCTTTGGAATGCACTACCCAGGTTAATACGATTAATCCCCACAGTTTTAAGTGTGCCCTAAAAACGCATTTGTTCAGACTGGCCTACCGCCTCAATGCATTAACCTAACTATCCCTGTGTGGCCCATTCAAAAAACTTGATCAGGTTCCTCGCATCATGTTCTCACTTTATGCACTTAATGGCCCTCTGCATCTATACTGTTACATACTTAAGGCCCCTTCACATTAAGCGACGCTGCAGCGATACCGACAACGATCCGGATCGCTGCAGCGTCGCTGTTTGGTCGCTGGAGAGCTGTCACACAGACCGCTCTCCAGCGACCAACGATGTCGGTAACCAGGGTAAACATCGGGTAACTAAGCGCAGGGCCGCGCTTAGTAACCCGATGTTTACCCTGGTTACCATCCTAAAAGTAAAAAAAAAAACAAACACTACATACTTACCTACAGCCGTCTGTCCTCCAGCGCTGTGCTCTGCTCTCCTCCTGTACTGTCTGTGAGCACAGCGGCCGGAAAGCAGAGCGGTGACGTCACCGCTCTGCTTTCCGGCTGACCGACGCTCACAGACAGTACAGGAGGAGAGCAGAGCACAGCGCTGGAGGACAGACGGCTGTAGGTAAGTATGTAGTGTTTGTTTTTTTTTTACTTTTAGGATGGTAACCAGGGTAAACATCGGGTTACTAAGCGCGGCCCTGCGCTTAGTTACCCGATGTTTACCCTGGTTACCAGTGAAGACATCGCTGGATCGGTGTCACACACGCCGATCCAGCGATGTCAGCAGGAGTCCAGCGACGAAATAAAGTTCTGGACTTTATTCAGCGACCAACGATCTCCCAGCAGGGGCCTGATCGTTGGTCGCTGTCACACATAACGATTTCATTAACGATATCGTTGCTACGTCACAAAAAGCAACGATATCGTTAACAATATCGTTATGTGTGAAGGTACCTTTAGGCTGATAAACGGTTCATGCAGCTTTACATGAACACCCGATTCTTACACTATGGTTGGTCCTAACGACGAAAGCAATTGCCACCATCCGAACGACGAAAGCAATTGCCACCATCCGCCTCTCGTGTCTCCCCTTTTCCTCAGTTTGTAAGCTTGCGAGCAGGGCCCTCATTCCTCTTGGTATCTGTTTTGATCTGCGTTTATTGTTATGCTGCAATGTATATTGTCTGTACAAGTCCCCTCTATAATGTAAAGTGCTGCGGAATATGTTGGCGCTATATAAATACAAATTATATTATTAATACTCTGCATGGTGTCAGTAGTGCTCAACTAGTGCTCTTACATCAGCTCAATATGTATCTTGTTAGCTGGTTCGGAATTATTGGTCTGCCGAATTTACAAATGGTAACTAAGACTCAGACTGGTCTACAAACTCACATTACATTGTCCCCAATACTGCCCAGCTTGTATCACAGTAATTCAGGAGATCAGGCATAAACCAGATAATGCTATATCCCTCAATAGATGAATGATAGATTTATGGGGAAGGACATAAATTAAAGGGGCTGTTTAGAACTCTAACATTGATGGCCTAGCATTAGGACAAGTCAGAGTCTGATCACCCGCCCCCTCCACCACCAGCACCCTGCCAATCAGACTGATGACCTCTCCTAAAGTTACACCATCAATCTTAAAGTCCTGCACAACTGCTTTAAACCCAAGCTGTCTCTGGCGTAAGTTGGGGTTACCGAGTGTTCGCAAGTACTTTTACCAACATTTTTATTAACATTTTGTATTTTAACAGTTTTGCAGAGCATATTGACGTTTTCTCTTTACATCAGTCCTCTGAAGTGTTATCAATAAGGAGGGGTGGTGAGGGGAGGAGGAATAGGGTAGATGGGGTTTAGGGTAGAGAACTCTTAGCAAATAACTTTCTGATTTGTTAATGGGAGTAAACTTTATTTCCAAGAATGACCATCCTTTACGTCATTTATAATCACTTATGATCTAGGTTACAATTTAAGCTAATAATGAGCTAGTGATGAACTAACATACCGTATATACTCGAGTATAAGCCGAGATTTTCAGCCCAAATTTTTGGGCTGAAAGTGCCCCTCTCGGCTTATACTCGAGTCATGGTCGGCGGTGGGGTCGGCGGGGGAGAGCGTGTTGCATACTTACCTGCTTCCAGGGCTCCTGGCGCTCCCCCTGCCTGTCCCACGGTCTTCGGGTGCTGCAGCTCTTCCCCTGTTCAGCAGTCACGTGGGACCGCTCATTAAAGTTATGAATATGGACTCCACTCCCATAGGGGTGGAGCCGCATATTAATTTCTCTAATGAGCGGTGCCAGTGACCGCTGACAGAGGAAGCGACTGCGGCACCCGGAGACCAGCTGTCCGGGAGAAGGAGCCAGGGACGCCGGGAGCAGGTAAGTATTACATATTCACTTGTCCGCGTTCCATACCCCGGGCGCCGCTCTGTCTTCTCGTCCTCTTGCAGTGACTGCAGGTCAGAGGGCGCGATGACATTAGTGTGTGCGCCGCCCTCTGCCTGAACAGTCAGTGCGGAGACGCCGAGATGGGACGCTGAGGAGCTGCAAGCAAGAGAGGTGAGTATGTCTTTTTTTTTATTGCAGCAGCAGCATCTATGGGGCAATAATGAACGGTGCAGAGCATTCTATATGGCACAGCTTTATATGGAGCATCTATGGGGCAATAATGAACGGTGCAGAGCATTCTACATGGCACAGCTTTATATGGAGCATCTATGGGGCAATAATGAACGGTGCAGAGCATTCTACATGGCACAGCTTTATATGGAGCATCTATGGGGCCATAATGAACGGTGCAGAGCATTATATGTGGCACAGCTTTATATAGAGCATCTATGGGGCAATAATGAACGGTGCAGAGCATTCTACATGGCACAGCTTTATATGAAGCATCTATGGGGCAATAATGAATGGTATGGAGCATCTATTTTTATTTTTGAAATTCACCGGTAGCTGCTGCATTTCCTACCCTAGGCTTATACTCGAGTCAATAAGTTATCCCAGTTTTTTGTGGCAAAATTAAGGGGGTCGGCTTATACTCGGGTCGGCTTATACTCGAGTATATACGGTAACTAAAACAACTAGAATAAAATAAAGTTGGGTAACACGTCCTGGGGTACTTAATCCTCATGACAGGCTCCAAGTTAAGGAGACCTACTCCATATTTTCTGGACTTGCCCGAAGATTGTACAGTTATGGAACCAGGTTTCCCTATTTATCAGTAATCTCAAAGATTTCTCACTCACCCTTCAAACAGCTTTGCTTTCCGTGGGACTAGAAAACATCCATCCTTCACTGAGATACGTTATAATACATACCCTACTAATAAGTCAAAAATATGATCGCCTTCCAGTGGAAGCAACCAGACACCCCACGAATCTCTGACGTTGTCGACAGATTACACGTGCACAACTCATTAGATCTCAAATTTGCTTCAATCAACGGGTGCATTAATAAACACGAGAATTAATGGACCTCAAAATTTCTCAAACATTCAACGCAAGTACTTCTAATCTATTTGGTCCAGCAGATAACGTCCCAAAACTGACCACTTTGAGGATCAATGTGGAAGGCGCTAAAACCCATGAAGAGGGCGAGATGGATGGTCTTTTGTTTCTGGTCTAAGGCCCCACAGAGTACGCTGCAATCAATGAAGATAGTGTGCCGTGGGTACATCAGACTCATTGCCCCAGGCCGTGTATAATACAGCACACAATATGCGATTATAGCCACTGACTACACTGAAGTTCAGACTTTTTACTAGAAGATCCCCGGTATGTGTCACATTTTATTAAAAAAAAAAAAAAAAAAAATTTTTGAACTACACAGCGACAATGCCGTTTCACCCATAAGGCGCTGCCAATTAACACCCTGGGTTGGTGCAGAGGAGCAGCGAGTTTAGCACTCTGAAGTCGCTGGGTTCACAACTCACTACGATGCCAAAGAAGGCAAGTAAGGACTGAGCACACGGGATTCAAGTGCCGCTTCACGGTGTATTAATAGCAAGTGAACTAAAAATACAAGAGATTCCACTGCCATCTCGCAGGGCGCCTGCGGGCTTTCATGTAGGCATTACTTTCTCAATGAAGGAGGTTTTTTTCTTCCCCTGATGACAAATTCAAGAACAGACTAAAGGTAACAAAAAAAAGTAAAGACTAGCTGTGCACAGGCTGGATGACAAAAGGTAGCTGCACATCGTCATGGCAGATATTGGTGCCAACTTCCTGATCTAGCTTAGAGATAGAGTAACCGTCTGAATTCCAGGAATGCAGGAAGAAATAGGTCAAGGTGGAAGAATGCACCTTGACCCATTACATAAAGTCACTTTGGAATACACTGCATACCCCGCCAGGGATGGGCAAATCCTTTAAAAGCTTGTTAGACCGATATAAGAGCACCGTGAACATCAACCGATCAGAACCAGAGTCCGATTTCTGACTGAAAGAGGGCTAGAAAAGTTATGAAACTGCCCAGAGACCAGCGAGGACATCCAGCTCCAATCGGTCAGGGATGATTACTGCAGTGTATGCGGATACTACTGATTATCTCTGTTACATATACAAAAGGAACTACCATTGTTGGGTGAAACAAAGGAGAAGCCGCCTGACCGTAAAGCCTCCCAGACACAACAGAAAAGTATTGGACCAATAATTTTCACGACTCCTCCATACACAGGAGTGTTTTGGCTCAGCTATGTGCTACATGTCCTCTACAGCAACAGTGAACGGAAGGATTGGCAAGCCGAATTCAGACATGTTGGACCCCTCTCTCATCCCATACACAGACTTTCGGCCAAGCACACTGATATCGGAGGGTCCGGCCAATCTTTAGCCTGTGTATGTGCTCCTTAGCTTGACTGCAAAGGACAGCGTCAATAATACATAAGAAAACCTCTGCATTATGGTCAGATACCATGGATCAGTTCTACGTCACCTGCCAGCCCTAGACAGTCTGAGCCAACGCTCCTATGGTCTGATGCATGAGGTTGCAAATATGTAATTTAATAACCAGGTATTCAAAATACACAATTTATTCAATAAATAGTGCCATTTCCCCATTATAAAGTACGTACGAAAGTGGATTACTCAAACATTAATGCCAAAGGGGAAAAAAAATGGAGTAATCAAACCACAAAGGGCAAGATAAAAGATGAAATTTTATTGAAAAATTACATAAAATATCAAATACTTAGGCCATGTTCACACAGTGCGTTTTTTACCGCGGAACCGCGGCGGTTTTGCCGCTGCGGTTCCGCAGCTGTTTTCCATGCAGGGTACAGTACACTGTACCCTATGGAAAACAGGACACACTGTGCACATGGTCCGGAAATTGTAAAAAAAAAGACGCGCTGAATAGCTCCCGGAAAAAAGAAGGAGCATGTCAATTCTTTTTCCGGAGCCGCAGCACTTCTGCACCCATAGACCTCCATTGTGAGGTCCAAACCGCAGTAAAACCCGCAGATCAAAAATATATCTGCGGGTTTTACTGCGGTTTGATGTGCAGAACCGCTGCAGCAGGAAGTGCGGGGAGCGGGCGGAAGTGCGTGGGCGGAGTGTGGCTGCCCCCCCCCGTGTTACGATCCCGCCCCCCCGTGCTCCGATGCCCCCCCCCCCAGTGCTCCGATGCCCCCCCCCAGTGCTCCGATGCCCCCCCCGTGCCCTAATCTCCCCCCCTTATACTCACCCGGCGTCCCGGTGTCCGTCCGGCCGTCTTCTCCCTGGGCGCCGCCATCTTGCAAAATGGCGGGCGCATGCGCAGTGCGCCCGCCGAATCTGCCGGCCGGCAGATTCGTTCCAAAGTGCATTTTGATCACTGAGATATAACCTATCTCAGTGATCAAAATAAAAAAATAGTAAATGACACCCCCCCCACTTTGTCACCCCCATAGGTAGGGACAATAAAAAAAAATAAAGAATTTTTTTTTTTTTTTTTTTTCACTAAGGTTAGAATAGGGGTAGGGGTAGGGTTAGGGGTAGGGTTAGGGTTAGGGGTAGGGTTAGGGGTAGGGTTAGGGGTAGGGTTAGGGTTAGGGGTAGGGTTAGGGGTAGGGTTAGGGGTAGGGGTAGGGTTAGGGTTAGGGTTAGGGGTAGGGGTAGGGGTAGGGTTAGGGTATTTTCAGCCATTTTAACCCTAAAAAAATTCCTAGAAAACACACAGACTCTGGCTAGAAAACTGCATCAAAAAAACGCATCAAAAAACGCATCAAAAAACGCATCAAAAACGGACCAAAAAAGGACCAAAAAAAGGACCTGCGTTTTCTGCCAAGAGCTGCAGTTTTTTAAAAAACAGTCAGGAAAAAAAAAGGATGGAAATCCTGAACGTGTGAACATACCCTTAACAAGTTTATGAGAAAGTAGGAACAGAGAGGGGAGGTACGAACCATAAGATGTTATTATATGGGGAAAAACACCATGTAATATTATCAAGATTTGTCGAGTCCTATGCAGCACTTAGCACCTATATAACAATATTACACAGTTTTTTTCCCATATATGATATCATATAGTTCATAACCCTATCTTTTCCTCCTTTGTCTCAAAGTTATTGATTGGTATTTGGATATTTTATGTAATTTTTCAGTAAAATTTCATCTTTTATCTTACTCTGTGGTTTATGGTTACACCATTTTTTCTTTGGCATAAATATGTAATTTACCATAGCATTTCCTTATGTCCAGCCATCTTTTTATTACCGTTTCTTTCTGCGTTTGTCACCCATCCACTGTTAAGACACTATACTGGTCCTGTTTTGCTGCGTTTATCCTTCATGGGCACCGCGTCAGTGCAGAATGGCGCGACATATTGTTCCATAAAGTCTCAAATGTTAGTTTGAAGCTATATAAATCGTAAAGTGACAGAGCCTATATTACTACGCAAGGTGTACTTACAATGCATCTTAGCCATCAAAGTCAAATGGATCCAATACAAAAGAGTCTTACCCCAGGACCAGAATGATCTGATCTTAGAGCCTCACGTGCTAATAAGTGATAATTTTGAAGTTAAGGCTCAACAGGTTTCACAACTATTCCATTCTCAGCGGTGTGTGCAGAAAGCATTAAGTTTACAGTCTGTCCCTTAAAGTTACTCTGTTCTTCTCTGCAACAGATTACAGAAACTGTGCCAAGTGGTCCTTAATTGCCTGGTGATACACTGGGTTCATTTAAGGTCTGAACTGCACACAAGGTCTGATGCTATGAATAGCTGAAAATAAAACCATCGTTGGGATGAAAGAAAAAAAAAAAAACAGGGCTGTGTTTCCTGCTCCAACTTTCTGAAACATTTAAGTTATATGAAAATATTTAACCATAAAGGAAAATCTTGATAACTGCTGACTGGCTTTGGAAATTAAAATCACTTGATATTTTATCGTTTGAAGAAAGGCGTCTGCACCTTATGAATCTAAAGTTGTCAAAACTGAAAGGCCCTGGACACTAAAAGCTGCAGATAGCTGGGTCATGTAGGGACGTTTTACAAGAGCTCGAGAGCCACCGATTGCAAACCACTAGCCAAAAGCAACTGATGGCTGGCAGCCATGCTTCTTAACGTTTATCAGCTCCATTTCTGCAGGTCTTAACCTCCGTAATTCAAGTCTGAGACTTAAAACCAACGACTGCCCAAAATGCCATTTTATACATATTGATGCCCACACATCAGATCATTTATTTATCCATTGACAATACAAGGGGATAAGAGTCAGCACCATACGATATTCAGCATGAACATCACATCGATATCCGTTACCGAAATCCAATAATTCTGAGACTACGGGACCAAACTCTATGATCACAAGGAGGATTTGTCGTTCGTGGTGATGGCTGTATATTAATACGTAGCCCTTTAGGGACAGTTTTGTTCTTTATATAGTTTTCCAAACCTTTTAATTCCCACCACGACTTGATATTCTCCTTAAAACCCAGGTTACAATTCCTTAGGCTAGGTTCACATTGCGTTAGTGCAATCCGTTTCGTGGATGCGCTAACGGATTGCGCTAACGCAATGTCCAAAAAGGGATTGCGTTTGGCAATACCGCTAGCGCAGATGCCCGATCTGCGCTAGCGAAGAACGGACCCTGAACACTGCAAGCAGCGTTCGAGGTCCGTCCGAAACTAACGGCACATCGCTGACGTATGCCGAAAAAGGCATACGTTAGCGATCCGTTAACACATTGCAGTCAATAGGTGCCCTAACGGTTCCGTTACATAGCGTTAATTGCGCCAGTTTCGCCATGTAATGGATTCAGTTAGCGGACACCCACTAACGCAATGTGAACCTAGCCTTAAAGAGTGTTTTCAAAGAAGGGTTTTCAGCACTCTCTGGGGGTGCTGTGCTGGTACACAGCACAACGCCCCCAGAGAGTGCTGAAAACCCCTCATAAGGAGCATGGTCTAAAACGTTTTCAAGTTTATCAAACAGATGGGAAAGAAACCAATCTGGTCAAAGTGAACAGAAAACCAACCATGAAGTCCTCGAGGACATTTGTAAGTCAGTACTATACTTGTAAAAAAAAAAAAAAAAAAAAAACTTGGCTACCCTTCAATGATGGCAAAGTAAAAATGATGGGCTGATGACAGAATTGAAAAGGAGGTTAGAACTAATGTCTTCTGGTAAGGACGGACACCATTTTGAAGACAGGATATTCATTTGTAACTAGATCTGTTTAAAAAAAATAATCAGGTCCTCTGAGGTGTAATGTTCCCAACCTTCATTTCGTGAGAATCATTTACCACGTGAATATTCACATTGGGAACAGCTGACAATATGACAACTGGAAGCTAAAAACGTGCTGAGAGCAGTTGTCACTTCCTTTCCACTAGCGCTCTCCTTGTTGCCTACAAACTAAATTTTATCAGTAGGGGGAAAGAGTGGGCTAAAGATTATATGAATCATCGGAAATCATAGGCGCATGGTTCAGTTCTAGGACAGGTCATTCATATTTTGGTGTGTGGCGCTGGGTCCTACTGCAGGGATCCTCACCGATTACCAAACTAAAAGCAGTGATCCAAGAGTGGCCTTCATACAGCTTCTATTATTCTGGAGATGACCCAAAGAACAAACTAAATTCTAATCACCGGGACCTCCATGATGTTTTAAAGGTGGACATGTAGGTTCTAGTAAATACTGATCACTGACCAGTCTTACTTGAGCGACAGACTGGAGAAGGATCATGAAAAGGAAGTCAAATCAGAATTTCACTTGCTTAAAACTTTTTAAGAGTTTAAGAGGAGTTCTCCAGTATGTTACTTTCAACACCAGAGAGGTGTAATATTACTCCTCAGACTTGGGACTCCATTGAGCAACCTCCCGCCAAGTTACAAAACACTGACCACCCTATACTAAACAAGTTGACTCAGCTCAACCATAAAATGTAGAAAAAAACAAAAAAAAAACCTTAGTCACTCCACACACAGACAGCTCTTCTAACCCAGGTATGAAATGTTCAAGATAAAACATTTTTAGATTTTGTAAAATCTCTGGCTGCTATGTCAGACAGATCAAAGCTCAGACACAAGCCTGGGAGCAGAGGTGCGATTGCAACACAATGTAAACACGGCCTAAGAAAGATTAATTAGGCTACGTTCACACTAGCGTTGCGCCGCCCTGCGTCGGCGACGCAACGCGCGACGCACTGAAAAACGCACGCAAACGCGCGCAAAAACACGCGCGTTTTGCGACGCGTGCGTCGTTTTTTGACCAAAATCGGACGCACAGAAAATGCAACTTGTTGCATTTTCTTGCGTCCGACGCTAGCGTCGGAAACGACGCAAGTGTCAAAAAACGCCACCCAAAAAACGCACGCGTCCCCTATGTTAAACATAGGGGCACGTCGCCGCTGCGTCGCCGGCGCAACAGCGACGCACATTGGCGGAACGCCAATGTGAACGTAGCCTAATAGACATTAGGATGCAACCAGATATGTTAAACTTGAAGATAGGGGCAGTCAGCCAGCCTATCAGCTTGTTCTAGGCCATCAACATTTTATTTTTAAACCCAAATACATTTCTACATCATTGATCCTTTTAGGAACCTCTAATAGGGTGTGGGGGCCTAACATTATCGCTGACAATGGTGAACCCACCATGCACTCCTCACATTCAAACCCCAAAAATGAGGGTCTGTCCTCGTCAACCACTGCAAGAGACAGACATGAGGAAATTGATTTGCAGGTGGGTATTCCATGGCCTCCTGCAGAACATCATCCTACTGCCATCCCTGGCTCCTGTTATGACTAGCTGGCCTGGCACGTCATGCCGCAATGGTGACACCACATTACAGATAGGAGGACGTTTGCAGGACCCCCATCCGGTGGCTACAGGGTCCTGGCTCATTTCTATTAAACCAGTAAGCCAGGTTGGGTAGGCCCAGGCCGCATTTGCTCTGTCCATGGTAATGACCAGGGACGAAGCCCAGAGTATATAGGTAATTTGCCATTCACATCTACATTAATGCCCAGGTGATTTTACAACTTTGGAATTGGCAATTAAAGTCCTAGCTCAATGGCGACTATAACAGGCTATTTCAGTCCGGCCTAAGATCAAAGCTCTGTTTGCTAAGGACACAATCTGAACCTCTCCGCACAGAAAACCGTAAAATTAACTTGCAAGTCTTACAAAATCAGTGATCCCCACTACATGAAGGTAAAGAGAAAAATACACCTTACGGTCTCATTCAGGTCACCTGACCTTGTGTGATAGCACCTCGCTTTACTGCTGCGCTGCAACTCAACCACAAAAAAGCACACAAGTGTGACAATTGAGAACGTGGATAATTTAAGTCAAAATTTAAGACCTTCAGCTCACCCGGTCAAGAAATGTAATTCTCTATGTACAATTGTATCCAAAAAAAACAAAACCCTGTGCTAGGCCATCATCCTTATCCTGTACTGACTCGATACATAACTGGGATTTATATGGCGTTCTTGCAGGTGGTCACCATTGCTGTAACCAGATGTGCTAGGCCATCATCCCTATCCCCGTACTGACTCGATACATAGCTGGGATTTATATGGCGTTCTTGCAGGTGGTCACCATTGGTGTAACCAGATGTGCTAGGCCATCATCCCTATCCCCGTACTGACTCGATACATAGCTGGGATTTATATGACGTTTTTGCAGGTGGTCACCATTGCTGTAACCTGATGTGCTAGGCCATCATCCTTATCCTGTACTGACTCGATACATAGCTGGGATTTATATGGAGCTATTACAGGTGGTCACCATTGCTGTAACCAGATGTGCTAGGCCATCATCCCTATCCCCGTACTGACTCGATACATAGCTGGGATTTATATGGCGTTTTTGCAGGTGGTCACCATTGCTGTAACTAGATGTGCTAGGCCATCATCCCTATCCCCGTACTGACTTGATACATAGCTGGGATTTATATGACGTTCTTACAGGTGGTCACCATTGCTGTAACCTAATGTGCTAGGCCATCATCCCTATCCCCGTACTGGCTCGATACATAGCTGGGATTTATATGGCGTTCTTGCAGGTGGTCACCATTGCTGTAACCTGATGTGCTAGGCCATCATCCCTATCCCCGTACTGACTCGATACATAGCTGGGATTTATATGGCGTTTTTGCAGGTGGTCACCATTGCTGTAACCAGATGTTCTAGGCCATCATCCCTATCCCCGTACTGACTCGATACATAGCTGGGATTTATATGGCGTTTTTGCAGGTGGTCACCATTGCTGTAACCAGATGTGCTAGGCCATCATCCCTATCCCCGTACTGACTCGATACATAGCTGGGATTTATATGACGTTCTTACAGGTGGTCACCATTGCTGTAACCTAATGTGCTAGGCCATCATCCCTATCCCGGTACTGACTCGATACATAGCTGGGATTTATAGGACGTTCCTGCAGGTGGTCACTACTGCTGTAACCTTATGTGCTAGGCCATCATCCTTATCCCCGTACTGACTCGATACATAGCTGGGATTTATATGACGTTCTTGCAGGTCATATAAATCCCAACTATGTATTGAGTCAGTACAGGATAAGGATCACGGCCTAGTACATCTTTGCCCCCTTTTGAGTCACGGGATTAGTCTCGGGACCCCTCATCTTTGCCCCCCTTTCATTAATCTGTACCCTTCCAGACGACTCACTGCGGGGTCAGACCTAAGTCAAGAGATACTTATACACTTCACCCAGAGAACCGAGGACTCGCCCCCTCAAAAAAAACAAAAACCCACTAGCTCATTCCTTCGTAAAACTAAGTAATTCCGCCTGAACTTCCTGCACCAACTTTCAGAAATGTTACAGCTTTTCCCTAAAGGCATCTAAGTTGCGCAATGTCTTTAGATCTGACAAAAGCACAACCTTTTCTTCTGACAGTTGTGTCTGGGGCGCGTTTTTTTCTCGTACCCATCTACCAACACATTCTGCACATCATCGGGAACTGTGGTGCCCCGGCGGAAGTGACAAGAATCAAAATAGGGCAGAAAAGAGTCGGCGCACGTGCGGTATTCACCACGACACAGATAGCACTGGCTAGGTAGGTATACCAACTTCTGGAAGGCTTCCTGCCACCGTGGCACGCCGCCGACGCCGGATCCTTACTGCCCCATTCCGTGGGCAACGCCGTCAGCATTCTCTGAGGGGGCGCCTCTTCAGAACTGGATGTGATCACCATCGATGTGTTTCTTCTCAGCAGCAGAGTCGGTAGTCAGACCAGGAAACACAAGTTGTCAGCAAACCAAAGGGGGGGGGGTATAAAAAAAAAAATTAAAAAAAATGTAAAAGGGGGGAAGGGGGGGAAAGAGAGGATCCAAGAATTGTCAGAAATCCATGTCATCCGGGGCTGAATCTAACATCTAACTCCAGCGGATCAGAGGGGGTCGGTGGCCATGGCAGCCGCTCTCTGCAGCCCCTCAGCTCGCCAGCGATGATGATGAGAGTGGTAATCCAGTCATGGAGGAGATTGATGAGTTCCACCATAGGCCGGCGCCGGGCCTTATCTTTGGGGGCGCATGCTGCGACCTGCCGGGGGGCGGACAGACGAGGCTCAGGCGGAGCGCCCGACCAGGGCAAGGTGAACGCGGGTCATGGAAGGTCACGTCCGGGAGTGTCCGCCGCGCACCGCCGGGGCAGGAGGAAGCGGCCCCCGCTGCTGTGGCCGCTGCCGGGCGTCCCGGGCTGGATCAGCACAATCTCCGGCTCCTCTGGAAACTCTTGCGCTCGCCCAGGTCTGAGGCTCCACACCCTGGGATGTACCACTGCAGCCGCCAGCGAGGGGGAGGGCTGGGAGGAGGCGCGTCACAGACACAATGATAGGTGACTTCCTCAGGCCCGGCCCTGTCCGCCACCGCCTCCCCGCAGCGGGCTGTGGATGTGAGCGCCCCGGCCGCCCGCCGCTGCCTCAGACCATTTATAGTAACGTAAGCAGATCTGTGTCAGGGGCGCGCTCCCGCCCTGCGCGGCCCCGCCGCTTCCGTTTCAAAACGGGCGGGAAACAAAAAAAAAAAAAAAAAAAGAAGCCCGCCCCTCCTCCTCGCGCTTATCTCCTCCGTCTATCTGTCAGAGCGGCCCGCTGGCTGTGAGGCGGCGCAGCTCCGGCGTCCCCGCTCCCCGGCAGTGATGGCAGGCGGCCGCCGAGCAGACGACATCCTCAGTGCAGGCGCTTCCGCAGCTTCCCCGGGCTGAGCGCCGCTGTACGCGCCGGGCTGTGTGGGCGGTGAGAGGAGGAGGGCTCCGCTCTAAACTGACAGAGACATGTTTGATTCTGCTGAGTCACCCGCCCGTCTCTGAGGCGCTCGGCGGACGTGTCCAACTGCGGGCGGGAGGGCGGGAACACGAGCGTGTGCGGGGGGAATCGCCAGCGCTGCCCCAAGCTGCACCAACGCCTTAGCAACAAGACGCCGATTGGCTGGCGCGCACAGCGGGAACAAGACAGGGGCAGCTGCCATTGGCTGAGGAGTCTGGCTGACGGGCGCTGATTGGCTGCTTTCACAGGGACTCCGTGAAGCAGCTGATAAAGCAGCAAGTGAAACAGGCGCAACCATGGGGGAGTTTATAGGAGAGAAGCTGAGCTCACGGTGTAATGTACAAGCACCCCCACATAGCCAGGACAGGGGGCACCCCACACACACTGCCAGGACAGGGGGCACCCCACACACACTGCCAGGACAGGGGGCACCCCACACACACTGCCAGGACAGGGGGCAGCCTGCACCCCCACACACACTGCCAGGACAGGGGGCACCCCACACACACTGCCAGGACAGGGGGCACCCCACACACACTGCCAGGACAGGGGGCACCCCACACAGCCAGCCAGGACAGGGGGCAGCCTGCACCCCCACACACACTGCCAGGACAGGGGGCACCCCACACACACTGCCAGGACAGGGGGCACCCCACACACACTGCCAGGACAGGGGGCACCCCACACACACTGCCAGGACAGGGGGCACCCCACACACACTGCCAGGACAGGGGGCACCCCACACACACTGCCAGGACAGGGGGCACCCCACACACACTGCCAGGACAGGGGGCACCCCACACACACTGCCAGGACAGGGGGCACCCCACACACACTGCCAGGACAGGGGGCACCCCACACACACTGCCAGGACAGGGGGCACCCCACACACACTGCCAGGACAGGGGGCACCACACACACACTGCCAGGACAGGGGGCACCACACACACACTGCCAGGACAGGGGGCACCACACACACACTGCCAGGACGGGGCAGCCTGCACCCCCCACACTGCCAGGACAGGGGGCACCACACACACACTGCCAGGACAGGGGGGCACCCCACACACACTGCCAGGACAGGGGGCACCCCACACACACTGCCAGGACAGGGGGCACCCCACACACACTGCCAGGACAGGGGGCACCCCACACACACTGCCAGGACAGGGAGCACAACACACACACACACTGCCAGGACAGGGGGCACCACACACACACTGCCAGGACAGGGGGCACCACACACACACTGCCAGGACAGGGGGCACCACACACACACTGCCAGGACAGGGGGCACCACACACACACACTGCCAGGACAGGGGGCACCACACACACACTGCCAGGACAGGGGGCACCCCACACACACTGCCAGGACAGGGGGCACCCCACACACACTGCCAGGACAGGGGGCACCCCACACACACTGCCAGGACAGGGGGCACCCCACACACACTGCCAGGACAGGGGGCACCCCACACACACTGCCAGGACAGGGGGCACCCCACACACACTGCCAGGACAGGGGGCACCCCACACACACTGCCAGGACAGGGGGCACCCCACACACACTGCCAGGACAGGGGGCACCCCACACACACTGCCAGGACAGGGGGCACCCCACACACACTGCCAGGACAGGGGGCACCCCACACACACTGCCAGGACAGGGGGCACCCCACACACACTGCCAGGACAGGGGGCACCACACACACACTGCCAGGACAGGGGGCACCACACACACACTGCCAGGACAGGGGGCACCACACACACACTGCCAGGACGGGGCAGCCTGCACCCCCCACACTGCCAGGACAGGGGGCACCACACACACACTGCCAGGACAGGGGGGCACCCCACACACACTGCCAGGACAGGGGGCACCCCACACACACTGCCAGGACAGGGGGCACCCCACACACACTGCCAGGACAGGGGGCACCCCACACACACTGCCAGGACAGGGAGCACAACACACACACACACTGCCAGGACAGGGGGCACCACACACACACTGCCAGGACAGGGGGCACCACACACACACTGCCAGGACAGGGGGCACCACACACACACTGCCAGGACAGGGGGCACCACACACACACACTGCCAGGACAGGGGGCACCACACACACACTGCCAGGACAGGGGGCACCACACACACACTGCCAGGACAGGGGGCACCACACACACACTGCCAGGACAGGGGGCACCACACACACACTGCCAGGACAGGGGGCACCACACACACACTGCCAGGACAGGGGGCACCACACACACACTGCCAGGACAGGGGGCACCACACACACACTGCCAGGACAGGGGGCACCACACACACACTGCCAGGACAGGGGGCAGCCTGCACCCCCCACACTGCCAGGACAGGGGGCACCACACACACACTGCCAGGACAGGGGGCACCACACACACACTGCCAGGACAGGGGGCACCACACACACACTGCCAGGACAGGGGGCAGCCTGCACCCCCCACACAGTCAGGACAGGGGGCACCACACACACACTGCCAGGACAGGGGGCACCACACACACACTGCCAGGACAGGGGGCACCACACACACACTGCCAGGACAGGGGGCAGCCTGCACCCCCCACACAGTCCGGACAGGGGGCACCACACACACACTGCCAGGACAGGGGGCAGCCTGCACCCCCCACACAGTCCGGACAGGGGGCACCACACACACACTGCCAGGACAGGGGGCAGCCTGCACCCCCCACACAGTCAGGACAGGGGGCACCACACACACACTGCCAGGACAGGGGGCAGCCTGCACCCACACACACACACAGGACAGGGGGCAGCCTGCACCCCCCACACAGCCAGGACAGGGGGCAGCCTGCACCCCCCACACTGCCAGGACAGGGGGCACCACACACAGCCAGCCAGGACAGGGGGCAGCCTGCACCCCCCCCCCCACACACACACTCAGGACAGGGGGCAGCCTGCACCCCCCACACAGTCAGGACAGGGGGCAGCCTGCACCCCCCACACACTGCCAGAACAGGGGGCACCCTGCACCACACACACACACTGCCAGGACAGGGGGCACCCTGCACCCCACACACACTGCCAGGACAGGGGGCACCCCCCCACACACACACTGCCAGGACAGGGGGCACCACACACACACTGCCAGGACAGGGGGCACCACACACACACTGCCAGGACAGGGGGCACCACACACACACTGCCAGGACAGGGGGCACCACACACACACTGCCAGGACAGGGGGCACCACACACACACTGCCAGGACAGGGGGCACCCCCCCACACACAGCCAGCCAGGACAGGGGGCAGCCTGCACCCACACACACACACAGGGGGCAGCCTGCACCCCCCACACAGCCAGGACAGGGGGCAGCCTGCACCCCCCACACAGCCAGGACAGGGGGCAGCCTGCACCCCCCACACAGCCAGGACAGGGGGCAGCCTGCACCCCCCACACAGCCAGGACAGGGGGCAGCCTGCACCCCCCACACAGCCAGGACAGGGGGCAGCCTGCACCCCCCACACTGCCAGGACAGGGGGCACCACACACAGCCAGCCAGGACAGGGGGCAGCCTGCACACACACACACACACACACACTCAGGACAGGGGGCAGCCTGCACCCCCCACACAGTCAGGACAGGGGGCAGCCTGCACCCCCCACACAGTCAGGACAGGGGGCAGCCTGCACCCCCCACACACTGCCAGGACAGGGGGCACCCTGCACCCCACACACACTGCCAGGACAGGGGGCACCCTGCACCCCCCACACTGCCAGGACAGGGGGCACCCCCCACACACAGCCAGCCAGGACAGGGGGCAGCCTGCACCCCCACACACACACACTCAGGACAGGGGGCAGCCTGCACCCCCCACACAGTCAGGACAGGGGGCAGCCTGCACCCCCCACACACACACTGCCAGGACAGGGGGCACCCTGCACCCCCCACACAGTCAGGACAGGGGGCAGCCTGCACCCCCCACACAGTCAGGACAGGGGGCAGCCTGCATCCCACACACACTGCCAGAACAGGGGGCAGCCTGCATCCCACACACACTGCCAGAACAGGGGGCAGCCTGCACCCCCCACACACACTGCCAGAACAGGGGGCAGCCTGCACCCCCCACACACACACACACACACACTGCCAGGACAGGGGGCACCCTGCACCCCACACACACTGCCAGGACGGGGCACCCTGCACCCCACACACACTGCCAGGACAGGGGGCAGCCTGCACCCCCCCTCACGACAGGGGGCAGCCTGCACCCCCCCACCACACTCACACACACACTCAGGACAGGGGGCAGCTTGCACACCCCACACACACACTCAGGACAAGGGGCAGCTTGCACCCCCCCCCACACACACACACACTCACTCAGGACAGGGGGCAGCTTGCACCCCCCCACACACACTCACTCAGGACAGGGGGCAGCTTGCACCCCCACCCCCACACTCACTCAGGACAGGGGGCAGCCTGCACCCCCACACTCACTCAGGACAGGGGGCAGCCTGCACCCCCCACACAGTCAGGACAGGGGGCAGCCTGCACCCCCCACACAGTCAGGACAGGGGGCAGCCTGCACCCCCCACACAGTCAGGACAGGGGGCAGCCTGCATCCCACACACACTGCCAGAACAGGGGGCACCCTGCACCCCACACACACACACACACACACACTGCCAGGACAGGGGGCACCCTGCACCCCACACACACAGCCAGGACAGGGGGCAGCCTGCACCCCCCACACAGCCAGGACAGGGGGCAGCCTGCACCCCCCACACAGCCAGGACAGGGGGCAGCCTGCACCCCCCACACAGCCAGGACAGGGGGCACCACACACAGCCAGCCAGGACAGGGGGCAGCCTGCACCCCCCCACACACACACACACTCAGGACAGGGGGCAGCCTGCACCCCCCACACAGTCAGGACAGGGGGCAGCCTGCACCCCCACACACTGCCAGGACAGGGGGCACCCTGCACCCCACACACACTGCCAGGACAGGGGGCACCCTGCACCCCCCACACTGCCAGGACAGGGGGCACCCCCCCACACACAGCCAGCCAGGACAGGGGGCAGCCTGCACCCCCACACACACACACACTCAGGACAGGGGGCAGCCTGCACCCCCCACACACACACACACTCAGGACAGGGGGCAGCCTGCACCCCCCACACAGTCAGGACAGGGGGCAGCCTGCACCCCCCACACAGTCAGGACAGGGGGCAGCCTGCATCCCACACACACTGCCAGAACAGGGGGCAGCCTGCATCCCACACACACTGCCAGAACAGGGGGCAGCCTGCACCCCCCACACACACTGCCAGAACAGGGGGCAGCCTGCACCCCCCACACACACTGCCAGAACAGGGGGCAGCCTGCACCCCCCACACACACTGCCAGGACAGGGGGCAGCCTGCATCCCACACACACTGCCAGAACAGGGGGCAGCCTGCATCCCACACACACTGCCAGAACAGGGGGCAGCCTGCACCCCCCACACACACTGCCAGAACAGGGGGCAGCCTGCACCCCCCACACACACTGCCAGAACAGGGGGCAGCCTGCACCCCCCACACACACTGCCAGAACAGGGGGCAGCCTGCACCCCCCACACACACTGCCAGAACAGGGGGCAGCCTGCACCCCCCACACACACTGCTAGGACAGGGGGCAGCCTGCACCCCCCCTCACGACAGGGGGCAGCCTGCACCCCCCCACCACACTCACACACACACACTCAGGACAGGGGGCAGCTTGCACACCCCACACACACACTCAGGACAAGGGGCAGCTTGCACCCCCCACACACACACACACTCACTCAGGACAGGGGGCAGCTTGCACCCCCCCCCCCCCCACACAGTCAGGACAGGGGGCAGCCTGCACCCCCCACACAGTCAGGACAGGGGGCAGCCTGCACCCCCCACACAGTCAGGACAGGGGGCAGCCTGCATCCCACACACACTGCCAGAACAGGGGGCACCCTGCACCCCACACACACACACACACACACTGCCAGGACAGGGGGCACCCTGCACCCCACACACACAGCCAGGACAGGGGGCAGCCTGCACCCCCCACACAGCCAGGACAGGGGGCAGCCTGCACCCCCCACACAGCCAGGACAGGGGGCAGCCTGCACCCCCCACACAGCCAGGACAGGGGGCACCACACACAGCCAGCCAGGACAGGGGGCAGCCTGCACCCCCCCACACACACACACACACTCAGGACAGGGGGCAGCCTGCACCCCCCACACAGTCAGGACAGGGGGCAGCCTGCACCCCCCACACACTGCCAGGACAGGGGGCACCCTGCACCCCACACACACTGCCAGGACAGGGGGCACCCTGCACCCCCCACACTGCCAGGACAGGGGGCACCCCCCCACACACAGCCAGCCAGGACAGGGGGCAGCCTGCACCCCCCACACAGTCAGGACAGGGGGCAGCCTGCACCCCCCACACAGTCAGGACAGGGGGCAGCCTGCATCCCACACACACTGCCAGAACAGGGGGCAGCCTGCATCCCACACACACTGCCAGAACAGGGGGCAGCCTGCACCCCCCACACACACTGCCAGAACAGGGGGCAGCCTGCACCCCCCACACACACTGCCAGAACAGGGGGCAGCCTGCACCCCCCACACACACTGCCAGAACAGGGGGCAGCCTGCACCCCCCACACACACACACACACTGCCAGGACAGGGGGCACCCTGCACCCCACACACACTGCCAGGACAGGGGCACCCTGCACCCCACACACACTGCCAGGACAGGGGGCAGCCTGCACCCCCCCTCACGACAGGGGGCAGCCTGCACCCCCCCACCACACACACACACACACTCAGGACAGGGGGCAGCTTGCACACCCCACACACACACTCAGGACAAGGGGCAGCTTGCACCCCCCACACACACACACACTCACTCAGGACAGGGGGCAGCTTGCACACACACACACACACACCCAGGACAAGGGGTAGCCTGCACCCCCCACACACACACACACCCAGGACAAGGGGTAGCCTGCACCCCCCCCACACACTGCCAGGACAGGGGGCACCCTGCACCCCACACACACACACACACTGCCAGGACAGGAGGCAGCCTGCACCTCCACACACACTGCCAGCACAGGGGGGCACCCTGCAATTCACACACACTGCCAGGACAGAGGGCACCCCACCTACAGACACTGCCAGGAGAGGGGGCACCTTACACAGGATAGGTGGCAGCCTGCACCACCCTCCCCACACACAGCCAGGACAAACCCTGCACCCCACACACGCATACATACAGCCAGGACAGGGGGCACCTTAGACAGGAGAGGTAGCAGCCTGCACCACCCTCCCCACATACACCCACCACCAAGACAGGGGGCACCCCCCCACACACGGCCAGAACAAACACTGCACCCACCCACACAGCCAGGACAGGGGGCTACCCTACACACAGCCAAGACAAAGGGTTACCCTTGCGAGGCGAACAATTACTAAAACTGCAAAAAAAAAAAAAAACACGCTGGCCACAATCACCGCACCTTAAAACTGCCAGGTTAAACGCCACAATATACCCCCAAAATGCCAGAACAGACATTGCACACATTCTGTCTTTACTGCCAGGACAGGGCACAAACTCCATCCTTACACTAACAGGACAGCGGGAAAACACTGCAGCCTACCAGCACAGATTATATATTGCATCTTATAACCACTGACCAGTTAGACAAAATTAATTGATGAGAATGTGTACCGTGCCTATAACATACAAGATATGCATCCAAGCACCATATACAGACCCCCTATACATAGCACTGCTGTGTAATAATGCACCTTTATATCCAGCAATGCCCTCATAGAGCTCCAACATGATGTAGTGACTGCCCAGCTGCACCCCAGCATCCTCATACTAGCCCCTCACACTATGCGGTATGATAGCACCGTTAACAGGCGCAGCACCACGCACAGCCACACTGATTGTGCCTACAACCACAGCTACTGTCCAGATGTAGACACCGGCTTTTACTTTCTTTTGCCTTTATCTCCTACAACAAACTTAATGCAACCACAACAAAAATGCGACAAGCCAACTAGAAGTTTGTTCCAAAACGGACGTAACTTGCCATGGTTGAAGCTGTACTGCTAGAGTGAACAGGGCCTGAAAGATCAAAGTGAGCCAAATCCAGCAATTTCTGCAGGACTGGCCAAGCAAAAATGTGAAAGCACAGTTCGTGACAGATGTCGAGGAGATGGATATTTTGGATTTCAGTGTCGAATTCTCTTCAGTGGGAATAACAGGAGGCCCCGACAGTGACTTCTCTGGAATGGAGAGTGAATGCATGCTCAAAACAGAAGAGCGTGTGTGTCAGGGAGGATGTAACCAGTAGGAAACTTGCCAGATACCTGCAGACAACTGGGCTAATGTCACCACATCCCATACTGAATTACAAAGAGCAGGCAGCGCCAGTGCTTACCTGAAGTACCAGGAATACACGGCCAGACTAAATGGTACAAAATTTCTGGTGCCGGATCTCAGAACAACCAAAAGACTCAACAAGTCCAACTCCGATCAAACTTCAGAAGAACATTAGTTTCAGGTTCAGCAATCAAAAGAATGAACATGGTGAAGGATGGAAGATGTAAAGCAGAGCCCAGAGACGTCCTGCAAGATCCCACAGCTTCTCCAACAAACCCAAAGTGCGCTCCAAACCGAGAACACCAGCTGACTTTCTAACAGGGAGTTCAACTTTTTCCAAAGTTGGTCATACAACCAGGCTGAATCGCCCACAACTCTCCCATAAACATGCAAGCGGAGATCAGCTGAGCTTGAATATTTATCACCACATTTAGTAGGATATGTTACAAAGGTGCAATATCACGTGTGATGGGAAATAGGAGCTGCCATATCTGGCCAACCTCTCTTTGACTAAAGCTGACCCTAAGTGTATGCACCTACAATGATTAATTGCTGCGTTCATGCATGCAGCAGCATGTTAATTTCACCAATAGAATGTATTGGATGTGGTAAATCCGCACGCTTTAGTGTTCAGTAGAAGGCAACGTTTTGGAAGCAGCAAAAATATGTTGTATCCAAAGTAGTGCTAGTTCCAGATCGCAAGAACCCGGCCTTAGGCTATGTTCCCACAATCAAAAACTAGCTTCTCTTTGGACAAAGTGCATGTTCGCTGTGTCCAAAACGCTGCCTTGTATTGAATGCAGGTAAATCCGCATGTGTTCACTGAACCGTGCTGATTTACTGCATTCAATATGGTCTATTGATTTAATTTCTGTTACGGAGAGCTGCGTCTACAAAAGAGAAATTGACATGCTGCGGTCTTGAAAGACGCGCTGCATGTCAGTGTCCGCAGGCGTTCCCCGGCCGCAGATGCAGGCATCTGGCCGCTGTGGGTTTGAAGTTCCTTAAATAGGCAGCTTTAAACCCACAGCAGTTGCTGATCGTGGGCACATATCCTAAAGGTCAGAAAACCTGGTGACATCAGCCTTACCCAATCTCACATCTTGCAGAACCAGAGTCTAATGTTTAAAGTTTGATCAAGGCAGCTGCATGGATTTTTTTCCCTTGCCGATTCCACCCATCATCCATATTTTTAGGGGGTATCAGCACTCACCTAGCAAACAAGTATAGTTGACATCAGCTTTTTAGTTCCCCTCGTCTTGTAAAGTCACTGATCCAGTAGTAGGGATATGATTATGACGATGCAGTATTAGAGGCCGAACAAGGTGACGGACGCTCTACCCCTCCCATTCATAATGTGAGGAGTCACCTGAAACACCTATAAGACCCTTGCTAAATAGCAGAGTTTAAAATAGTTTGTTCTTCCGGTTCTTTTTTAGGCGCACCGGGGTGATCTCTGGCGATCGCAGCTCATTAATACAATGAGGCAACGTACTCCTGTGATACTATTAGGGCTAAAGACTGTGCAGTTACATTGAAGTATTAGTTATTGGTCATCCATGTGTACACAGCTACAGAGCATAGGAAAAAAAAAAAAAAAGTTTGCCTCAAACTTCAAATAAGTTTTTTGGGAGAGCAGATATTTTGCTTCCAGCAGCTTCTGCACACAGGACACTTTTCTAATGTGAGATCTCTGGGTTAACACTTTGAGAAATCTGTCCTTTGTTAATAAACTCCTGGAAGGGGTTGGTCCTTTGTGGAGGGTATGTGCAGAAGATCAGTAACTGCGGGGGTGGACGCTGTGTACTTCTGCAGCGTCCAAATGTTACAGCATAGTCCACTAGGAGTCCAGAGATGCGTCTCCAAATCTCTGCACATACCCTTAAGGCTACGTTCCCACGATGAGGTTTTACGTTGCGTATTTTGTATATAATGCAAGTAACCTGTGTGGCTTAATGTGTGCAGAAAATCTGCAAGATTAAAAATTCACTAAAAAGCTCATCGTGGGAATGTAGCCTTACAAGCAATGCTCTCTGGCTAAAGTATGTAAATTAGTTCTCCTCCATAAGGAAGGAAATAGTCTCCAGTGACACTTTTAGGTAGCAACAATCAAAAGAGTATTTGTCGCTTCTGGAGCAGAGATGAAGGGGATGCTATCACCCATCCACAGAATTGGTGAGGACGTATTGATCGGTGAGGGGCTCGTTGAATCAGAAAAACGGGGAATATTTTATCCTTGTTGCAAAATTAAGTGGCAGTTTGGATGCCTGATGGCAGCACCATTCATATGTTATGGGGCTGCCGGAAAAAGTAGAGCTCGGAATAAGCGAAGCCGCAGCGGAGCCCGCTCACTGCTAATCCATTCTAACAGGAATAAAAGTGCCCATCTCTGCTGATCAATACAGGTCCCAGCAGTTGGACCCCCCCTGATCAACAAGTTATCACCTATCCTCTGGATAAACAACTTATTTAAGTAAATGTGACAATATGGGTGCATCCAATTCTCTCAATTTCAACAAGTGTCAGGGCTGGCTGGGGCTTTAATCAACTGAACCCACTTGGTTGCTGCTCCAGAGGTGTTCCCGGACCCCCAATGTAGACTTAGCATAGCTCCGTGCACTGGGTAGTGGCCGTTGTCAGGTACTGCAGCTCAGCTCCCAGTGAGGTGAATGGGACATGAGTGTGCAGAGCTGTGCTGGCCCTGAACAATGTGTACAAAAGGGTGCCTGAAGAGCTGCAATCAGCTAACAAATGGGGGTGATTTGGGGGGGGGGGGGGTCACATGTGTTGGACCCCACAGACTGGATATTGATGACCTAGTCTAAGGATATGAGTCGAAACAACCCCTTTAAATGATGCTGGAGCTCAGCAATTCTGATCCATTGCTCTGTTTGGAGAATAGTGCCCGCAGGACTATGTGGCAATAACTTATCCACTGCTCCTCGAAGAAATATTGGGCGAGTCGGAGGAGAAGTTTACTGAAAGCTCAGCCCTCGTGTATGGAGTACATTAGTACCCTCTTGACAATTTAGCCAACCTTTGCACTACGTAAGTGAGGTTGTCCACGTGGCAGCAGCTCTTTAGTTAACTTTTTATTTGGAGTCGGGTGCTTATCATATCCATCCCCCCTCCGAGAAGAAAAGCATCTATAACCCATTGACCTAATACTGTCAATGCCACACTTTGGCCATTTATTAGGTCACAGCTTTTGGGCCCAGATACCAGGGCGGTGATAGGCGAGACACCGGCCATAGTGAGGTCGGGTCTAAAAATCACATTGAAATGGAAAGTATGCGGGACAGTCTCTGTAGACGGCCACGTCGCCACTGATACTTCGACGTGGACACGGGCAAACTTTTCAAAAAGTTTTCAAAACTTTTTTTTTTTTAGGCCATCAGGTAATGACTACTACTAAAAGAAACATGTAAAACCAGACATACATGACTCAGATTGGATCTCTTCAGGCCAAACACAGGCAAGGTGAGCACTAATAGAATAATGACTGATGGTCTTCTATAGAAGGATGTGTCCGTGGCACTCGTGGACCAGCGTCATTTCCAATCCATAGAGCCACTTTGTGGCCCAAATAATAACTATATAGAAGGTAGACCTCGTACGCTCATGAACGGTACAGGCCTCTCCGACACCAACATCTGCCCTGCCGATGACTTTTCAGTCCACCAGACTGGATCGGAGCGAGTCCCCCATTAGCTGCTGCAATCGGTCATCATATCGGCGCCATTGTATTCGTAACCCAAAAGCACCATCTCATAGGAGAAGTGTGAAGGTGAGAATTTCTGATGACACGATGCAGACGTTTCCTCTTCACCTGATCTTTGTCATAGTTACATTTACTTTACTCTCTTGCCCCTCTAAATATGGGACCCCCCGCTCCCTCCTGCAAAAAAACAAAAACACCACACCACGCGCCCATAACCAATTTTGCTGTATATACATCCACTTTACAGATGATGCAAGCACGGTGTAATACACAAGTCCAGCGAGTTGCAGCAGCCCGGCCCCCCCTTCTCCACACTGCAGCGAATGCAACGCCGACCCCCAAAATATACACATTTAAGAAGGGTGGGGGGACCCTCCTCGCCCAACAAGCAGCATGCACAAGTCCTGACGGGCCCGCCTGAAGCCCGCGCTGTTTGCAGGGTACCTGACGGCTGCAGGTCACCAGTCCGCTCCGCACTAACCGCCGATGCAAAAAGGGGGAGGATGCATCTGATGCATGGAACTTGACTTCTCTCCGGCACGGCAGGGGTTAACAAAATAAAGCATCACTACCCCCCCCCCCCCCCTTCTTGGCCACATCCTACAAAACACTGCTAATATCACAAGTGAAGGTGGTGGTCTCGGAGAAGTCTATTCCTAGTGACAGAGGGGGCTGTGATTAAAAAAAAAAAAAATGGCAGCCCCTTCTATAATTAGATTTCATCAAGGTTTTAGGGGGGAGGGGGAAATTACATTTCTCATAGCTTTAACCCCTTCCTTGTGCACTATCCCCCTATCTTTTGCACGGGGATCGGTGCTGCATGTGCGCACACAGCGCCATCCATCAGCCTTTTGTGGGTCTCGCAGGTTCCCCGGGCACGGAGCAGAAGGGCACAAGTGTCCCCGTGCATGCCTCTGCAGACTCACCTCTAACATTTCCTCTGCTATGGTAACAGGCTCCCCATTGGCTGCCACAAATGCTACTTGCAGCCAATCCCGGGAGCGGCTCTGCGGTGATGCATGTTGCTAGGTTATATATGATGCAGTGAATGATTATGCCCAAACAAAGAGAGAAACCGGAGCAGTTCAGGCTCTCTCCAAAAATACCCCCCTCTTTCTCAAAGCCACTGTTCCTTCCAGGAACATGCAGATATAAATAACGCACTGCTGCAGTTACCAATCCCGATCCGTCACCGAGCTCCCGACGAATCAGGTGCACCCCCCCTCCCCCCCAGCACCTGCCAAAATTTTACACCAAGACATAAAAATATCGATAAAAAAAAAAAAAAGTGCTCTCAGATCAAACGCCCTCAACCACCAAACCAGGTGGAGCACGTGGAGAGGAACTTTGCTGCAAAATTCACTGCAACTACATCTATTTCCAGAGGCAGCAGCGGCAGCATCAGCAGCGGCAGCATCAGTCCTCCTCCTCCTCCTCCTCCTCCGCAGCGGCGGCGCTCCCCTCCTTAACGCCTTCACCGCCGCGCTGCGCTACATCAAAGGCGCGCAACCTGCACAGCAGAACTGCTGCGATTATTCCCTAGTAACAGGGAACGTGTGAGGACTTCCTGCTCTGCTACAACACAACGTGACAGTGCTGGGCGCCAACCGCAGGCACCGCCGCCTACGGGGGCTCCGGCAGGGGACGCTGGTGGGACGATCGGGCACTTATAGCCCAGCACTGACACAAGCAGATGGCATCTAAGGGGAGGGGGTCTGGGGTGGTCACTATGTCCTGACATAAGGGGATGATGGGGGGTGAAAACACTGCAAGGTTTAGATTGGGGAATAACTATACAGATTACATAAAATAATAATAAATACAATATATCTATATCTCTATCTATCTATATATATATATCTATATATAGATATGTATATATAGAGATAGATATACATATATTTACTAGATGGTGGCCCAATTCTAACGCATCGGGTATTCTATAATATCCATCTCCACGTAGTATATTGCCCAGCCACGTAGTATATTGCCCAGCCACGTAGTATATTGCCCAGTCACGTAGTATATTGCCCAGCCACGTAGTATATTGCCCAGTCACGTAGTATATTGTCCAGCCACGTAGTATATTGTCCAGCCACGCAGTATATTGCCCAGCCACGCAGTATATTGCCCAGCCACGCAGTATATTGCCCAGCCACGCAGTATATTGCCCAGCCACGCAGTATATTGCCCAGCCACGTAGTATATTGCCCAGCCACGCAGTATATTGCCCAGCCACGTAGTATATTGCCCAGCCACGTAGTATATTGCCCAGCCACGTAGTATATTGCCCAGTCACGTAGTATATTGCCCAGCCACGTAGTATATTGCCCAGTCACGTAGTATATTGCCCAGTCACGTAGTATATTGCCCAGCCCTATAGTATATTGTCCAGCCACGTAGTATATTGCCCAGCCCTATAGTATATTATCCAGCCACGTAGTATATTGCCCAGCCACGTAGTATATTGCCCAGCCACGTAGTATATTGTCCAGCCACGTAGTATATTGCCCAGCCCTATAGTATATTGTCCAGCCATGTAGTATATTGCCCAGCCCTATAGCATATTGCCCAGCCACGTAGTATATTGCCCAGCCACGTAGTATATTGCCCAGCCACGTAGTATATTGCCCAGCCACGTAGTATATTGCCCAGTCACGTAGTATATTGCCCAGCCACGTAGTATATTACCCAGTCACGTAGTATATTGCCCAGTCACGTAGTATATTGCCCAGCCACGTAGTATATTGCCCAGCCCTATAGTATATTATCCAGCCACGTAGTATATTGCCCAGCCACGTAGTATATTGCCCAGCCACGTAGTATATTGTCCAGCCACGTAGTATATTGCCCAGCCCTATAGTATATTGTCCAGCCATGTAGTATATTGCCCAGCCACGTAGTATATTGCCCAGCCACGTAGTATATTGCCCAGCCACGTAGTATATTGCCCAGTCACGTAGTATATTGCCCAGTCACGTAGTATATTGCCCAGCCACGTAGTATATTGCCCAGTCACGTAGTATATTGCCCAGCCACGTAGTATATTGTCCAGCCACGTAGTATATTGCCCAGCCACGTAGTATATTGCCCAGCCACGTAGTATATTGCCCAGCCACGTAGTATATTACCTAGCCCTATAGTATATTATCCAGCCACGTAGTATATTGCCCAGCCCTATAGTATATTGTCCAGCCACGTAGTATATTGCCCAGCCCTATAGTATATTATCCAGCCACGTAGTATACAGCAGTCACGTAGTATACAGCAGTCACGTAGTATATTGCCCAGACACGTAGTATATAACACTGCCCACGCAGTATATAGCAGCCACGTAATATATAGCACAGCCCACATAGTATATAACACTGCCTATGTAGTATATAGCAGCCACGCGGTATCTAACACAGCCCACGTAGTATATAGCAGTGTGGGCACCATATCCCTGTTAAAAAAAAAATAATTAAAATAGTTATATACTCATATATATACTCATATACTATATTTCGCAATGCAACGCTGGGAACGGAAGATGGCGGCAGGCGCGAGCGGATCGTCGGACTACGGAGGGTGAGTATAGCAGGTGGTTTTTTTTTATTATTATTATTTTTAACATTACATTTTTTTTACTATTGATGCCACATGGGCAGCATCAATAGTAAAAAGTTGGGGACACAGGGTTAATAGCAGAGGTAACGGAGTGCGTTACCTGCGGCATATCGTAGTCTGTTACCGCCGGCATTAGCCCTGTGTGTGCGGTGACTGGAGGGGAGTATGCGGGCGCCGGCCAATGACTGCGGGGAGTATGGAGCGACCATTTTCTTCCGGACTGTGCCAGTCGCTGATTGGTCGTGGCTGTTTTGCCGCAACCAATCAGCAACTTGGGTTTCCATGACAGACAGAGGCCGCGACCAATGAATATCCGTGACAGAAAGACAGACAGAAGGACAAACAGAAGTGACCCTTAGACATATATATATATATATTAGCTATTGAACCCGTTCTACGCCCAGGTGGCGAGCATTTATATTGGTATATGGTCTCCATCCTGGTATGTGCTGCTCCATCCTCCGTCCCCATTCTGTCATGTGCTGCACCCATCCTGTCATGTGCTGCTCCCATCCTGTCATGTGCTGCACCCATCCTGCGCCCCCATCCTGTCATGTGCTGCTCCCATCCTGCGCCTCCATTCTGTCATGTGCTGCACCCATCCTGCGCCTCCATTCTGACATGTGCTGCTCCCATCCTGCGCCACCGTTC
The DNA here is from genome assembly GCF_032444005.1 of Ranitomeya imitator. Classification (NCBI taxonomy): domain Eukaryota; kingdom Metazoa; phylum Chordata; class Amphibia; order Anura; family Dendrobatidae; genus Ranitomeya; species Ranitomeya imitator. Next base: position 11,228,696 of record NC_091291.1, on the reverse strand, counting down.
TTTAATTTGCTGCTCCCATCCATATGCCCCATACGCTGCTCCATAAAGGTTTATGGCCCCCATAAGATGCTCCATAGTATATGCCCCGTACACTGCTCCATAAACGTTGATGGCCCCCATAAGATGCTCCACAGTATATGTCCCCGTACGCTGTTCCATAAAGGTTTATGGCCCCCATAAGATGCTCCATTGTATATGCCCCCGTACACTGCTCCATTATGGTTTATGGCCCCCATAAGATGCTCCATTGTATATGCCCCAGTACACTGCTCCATTATGGTTTATGGCCCCATAAGATGCTCCATTGTATATGCCCCTGTACACTGCTCCATTATGGTTTATGGCCCCATAAGATGCTCCATGGTATATGCCCCCGTACACTGCTCCATTATGGTTTATGGCCCCATAAGATGCTCCATGGTATATGCCCCCGTACACTGCTCCATTATGGTTTATGGCCCCATAAGATGCTCCAGTGTATATGCCCCCGTACACTGCTCCATTATGGTTTATGGCCCCATAAGATGCTCCATGGTATATGCCCCCGTACACTGCTCCATTATGGTTTATGGCCCCATAAGATGCTCCATATTATATGCCCCCGTACACTGCTCCATTATGGTTTATGGCCCCATAAGATGCTCCACATTATATGCCCCCGTACACTGCTCCATAAAGTTTTATGGCCCCCATAAGATGCTCCATAGTATATGCCCCCGTACACTGCTCCATTATGGTTTATGGCCCCATAAGATGCTCCATTGTATATGCCCCCATACACTGCTCCATTATGGGTTATGGCCCCATAAGATGCTCCATTGTATATGCCCCCGTACACTGCTCCATTATGGTTTATGGCCCCATAAGATGCTCCATTCTATATGCCTGTTGTGAATTCTGTTGTTGGGTGTTGTGAAAGGTAATTCAGTACCACAATGGACATAGAGGTCAGAACACATACAGTGACCTGACAATAACCCAAAAACATAGAACGAGCTCTGAGACGTGGGAACTCTGCTGACCGCAATCCCTAATCCTCTCCAACCACACTAGAGGCAGCCGTGGATTGCGCCTAACGCTCCCTATGCAACTCGGCACAGCCTGAGAAACTAGCTAACCTGAAGATAGAAAATAAGCCTACCTTGCCTCAGAGAAATACCCCAAAGGAAAAGGCAGCACATATAATGACTGTGAGTTAAGATGAAAAGACAAACGTAGAGATGAAATAGATTTAGCAAAGTGAGGCCCGACTTTCTGAACAGAGCGAGGATAGGAAAGGTAACTTTGCGGTCAACACAAAACCCTACAAAAACCACGCAAAGGGGGCAAAAAGACCCTCCGTACCGAACTAACGGCACGGAGGTACACCCTCTGCGTCCCAGAGCTTCCAGCAAGCAGGAAAAAACAAATAGACAAGCTGGACAGAAAAAACAGCAAACAAAATAGCAAAGCGGAACTTAGCTATGCAGAGCAGCAGGCCACAGGAACGATCCAGGAGGAAACAGGTCCAATACTAGAACATTGACTGGAGGCCAGGATCAAAGCACTAGGTGGAGTTAAATAGAGCAGCACCTAACGACTTCACCACATCACCTGAGGAAGGAAACTCAGAAGCCGCAGTACCACTTTCCTCCACCAACGGAAGCTCACAGAGAGAATCAGCCGAAGTACCACTTGTGACCACAGGAGGGAGCTCTGCCACAGAATTCACAACAGTCGGGCTCCTTCCTGTGGTCAAGAATGGTACTTCGGCTGGTTCTGTCCATGGACTTCCTCTGGTGGTTGTGAGTGGAGCTGCAGCTTCTGAGTTTCCTTCCACAGGTGACGAGGTTAATTCGTTAGCTGGCTGCTCTATTTAACTCCACTTAGATCTTTGCTCCATGCCACCTGTCAATGTTCCAGTATTGGTCTTGTTCACTCCTGGATCGTTCTTGTGACCTGTCTTCCCAGCAGAAGCTAAGTTCCTGCTTGTATTTTCTTTGGTTTGCTATTTTTCTGTCCAGCTTGCTATTTTTATTATGGTCTTGCTTACTGGAAGCTCTGGGACGCAGAGGGAGCGCCTCCGCACCGTGAGTCGGTGCGGAGGGTCTTTTGCGCCCTTTGCGTGGTCTTTTTGTAGGTTTTTGTGCTGACCGCAAAGTAACCTTTCCTATCCTCGGTCTGTTCAGTAAGTCGGGCCTCACGTTGCTAAATCTATTTCATCTCTGTGTTTGTATTTTCATCTTTACTCACAGTCATTATATGTGGGGGGCTGACTTTTCCTTTGGGGAATTTCTCTGAGGCAAGGTAGGCTTTATTTTTCTATCTTCAGGGCTAGCTAGTTCCTTAGGCTGTGCCGAGTTGCATAGGGAGCATTAGGCGCAATCCACGGCTATTTCTAGTGTGTTTGATAGGATTAGGGATTGCGGTCAGCAGAGTTCCCACGTCCCAGAGCTCGTCCTTTATTATCAGTAACTATCAGGTCATTCCGTGTGCTCTTAACCACCAGGTCCATTATTGTCCTGACCACCAGGTCATAACATATGCCCCCGTACACTGCTCCATTATGGTTTATGGCCCCATAAGATGCTCCATGGTATATGCCCCCGTACACTGCTCCATTATGGTTTATGGCCCCATAAGATGCTCCATATTATATGCCCCCGTACACTGCTCCATAAAGTTTTATGGCCCCCATAAGATGCTCCATTGTATATGCGCTGTACACTGCTCCATTATGGTTTATGGCCCCATAAGATGCTCCAGTGTATATGCCCCCGTACACTGCTCCATTATGATTTATGGCCCCATAAGATGCTCCATGGTATATGCCCCCATACACTGCTCCATTATGGTTTATGGCCCCATAAGATGCTCCATGGTATATGCCCCCGTACACTGCTCCATTATGGTTTATGGCCCCATAAGATGCTCCATATTATATGCCCCCGTACACTGCTCCATAAAGTTTTATGGCCCCCATAAGATGCTCCATTGTATATGCGCTGTACACTGCTCCATTATGGTTTATGGCCCCATAAGATTGCTCCAGTGTATATGCCCCCGTACACTGCTCCATTATGATTTATGGCCCCATAAGATGCTCCATGGTATATGCCCCCATACACTGCTCCATTATGGTTTATGGCCCCATAAGATGCTCCATGGTATATGCCCCCGTACACTGCTCCATTATGGTTTATGGCCCCATAAGATGCTCCATATTATATGCCCCCGTACACTGCTCCATAAAGTTTTATGGCCCCCATAAGATGCTCCATTGTATATGCCCCGTACACTGCTCCATTATGGTTTATGGCCCCATAAGATGCTCCATGGTATATACCCCCATACACTGCTCCATTATGGTTTATGGCCCCATAAGATGCTCCATGGTATATGCCCCCGTACACTGCTCCATTATGGTTTATGGCCCCATAAGATGCTCCAGTGTATATGCCCCCGTACACTGCTCCATTATGATTTATGGCCCCCATAAGATGCTCCATAGTGTATGCCCCCGTACACTGCTCCATTATGGTTGATGGCCCCCATAAGATGCTCCATTGTATATGCCCCCGTACACTGCTCCATTATGGTTTATGGCCCCATAAGATGCTCCATTGTATATGCCCCCGTACACTGCTCCATTATGGTTTATGGCCCCATAAGATGCTCCATTGTATATGCCCCTGTACACTGCTCCATTATGGTTTATGGCCCCACAAGATGCTCCATTGTATATGCCCCCGTACACTGCTCCATTATGGTTTATGGCCCCATAAGATGCTCCATGGTATATGCCCCCGTACACTGCTCCATTATGGTTTATGGCCCCATAAGATGCTCCATTGTATATGCCCCCGTACACTGCTCCATTATGGTTTATGGCCCCATAAGATGCTCCATTGTACATGCCCCCGTACACTGCTCCATTATGGTTTATGGCCCCATAAGATGCTCCATGGTATATGCCCCCGTACACTGCTCCATTATGGTTTATGGCCCCATAAGATGCTCCATGGCATATGCCCTGTATGCTGCTGCAATATATGAAAAATACCATACTCCCCTATCGTCGCTGGGCGCCGAGTGCTGGGGGGCCTGAGCAGGCGGGGACACCGGCGCGCTGTGGATGTCAGGTGCCGGTATCGCCGCTAGTTCAGGCCCCCCAGCACTTGCTATATTCACCTGGCCCCGTTCCAGCGCTGCGCGCCGCCATCTTCCGGCTCCTCTGGCTGTGACTGGTCAGTCAGAGAGCGGCGCGCGTTATCGCGCCCTCTGAACTGAACGTCACAGGCAGAGTACCCGGAAGATGGCGGCACGCAGCGGTGGAACGGGGCCAGGTGAATATAGCCGATACTTACCCTCCTGGGGGTCCCTGCTTCTCTGTTGGAGATCGCGGTGTGCGTTCAGTGTTTACGCATACCGCGATCTCCTGGGAGCGTCACTCTGTGGGGGCCAGAGTGCGCCGGCGCTTGCGCAGTCTATAAAGGCTTCGGACAGAGTGACGCTCCCAGCGTTATATTATAGATATATATATGTCTAAGGGTCAATTCTGTCTGTCTGTCCTTCTGTCACGGTTATTCGTTCGCTGATTGGTCTCGGCAGCTGCCTGTCATGGCTGCCGCGACCAATCAGCGACGGGCACAGTCCGATTAGTCCCTCCCCTGATCCCCTGCACTCACTGCCCGGCGCCCGCTCCATAATCCCCTCCAATCACCGCTCACACAGGGTTAATGGCAGCGGTAACGGCCCGCGATGTAACGCACTCCGTTACCGCT